>NC_061107.1:111495136-111500136 GCF_015104395.2 Macrobrachium nipponense
GACAAATAATAGTTAGCCTACTGTATTATTAATACTGATATTCAGTTTTGATTTTGGGGGTACCATTGCCATTATGAATAAAATCAATATTCAAATTAGCTCGTAAGGCCATGACATACATCAGCAACACTTTTGGAATATACATGATTGCACATAGTAATAATGTTACTGATGGAGTGATTGCTTTTAATGGAAACCTTATCCACAATCAATATGTAATTGAGCTATCAAGAATTTTCTCATTTCTTGAGTTGGTGACCATCTGCCATCACCAGTTCCTGTTGGCTTTCTTTTGTCCAGGAAATTCAATTCTTTTCAGTTTTTTTTTTTCGGAGATCTTGTGAGGGTTTGCGGTTCGATCTACGGGAAATGATTGCGAGATGTGACAAAAGTTAAGCTTGAGACAGCTGAAAACGGCGTAATTAGTGGAATAAGAACGCAAGAAGGGTCAGGGAGTGGTGTAACCTATTCCACCAACCTCCAGAATTATTCATTATTTTTACGAACACAGCATCCTCCATCACCAGGTAGCGGTACCTCAAACTTATGTTATACACAATCTCGCAGTTCCAGGACATTAAGGTCCTTCTTTTCCAGTACCACTTATACGCCATCGATCCTGCGCTCTTCTTTGGTTTGTCAGTTGAGGACGAGGCTTTTAGGTTTGGACCCTTAGCTTCTGCGATCTCCGTGAACCCTGTGTCCTCAGACAGGAGGTCAAGAGGTTCTCTAACAGGTCATGACAGTAAAGTTCCCACAGGTGGAAAACTCTTAAAATTGATTGCTTGCTTGAAGGGTCAACGTTTTCCATAATAATTGGTCCTGGGTGGTGTGTGTGTGTGTTTTGTTTTACACCTTTCATCATTCTGGAAGTAATCTTATCGTTAACTGCCTATTACTCTGAGCCTCTGATGTTATAGGAAGCTCATTTCATGTAGGTTTTCTTTGGCATTAAGAAATTTGTCTTCAATCCCGCTTTATTCTTCTAGTGATATGAGCTAAAAATGATTACAGCGTTGTATTTCGTTCATCCGAGACTAAAAAAATTTATAGACTGTAAAACTAAACTAGATAGATTCCGTGGGTGTGGGGGGCGGGGTTGTGCCGTCAGTGAACCTCATGCGGGGCACTGTAGGCATTAGTTAGGTTCTTTGCAGCGTGCCTTTCGCCCCTAGCTGCAACCTCTTTCGTTCCCTTTACTGTACTTCCTTTCATATTCTTTTTCTTCATCTTACTTTACACCCTCTCCTAACTCTTGATTCATAGTGCAACTGTGAGGTTTTTCTCCTGTTACACCTTTCACACACTTTACTGTCACTTTCCGTTTTAGCGCCGAATGACCTCATAGGTTCCAGTGCTTAGCATTTGGCCTATATTCTATATACAGTTTAATTAAGTGGATAGATGTATACGTAAAAAGCGTAAGTGACAATATGTACCAAGAAAGGGAAAAGGGGAATAAATAAATTGAGATGCCACAAATGCAACTAATTATAATGTAGAGCATGAATTATAAATTAGCTTCAGAGCAGGTATTGATAGTATATATGCACTGAGTAGAAAGATAAAATGTACATTTTAGAAATCTACAAGGAAATAGTGTAACTTAGAAATAAAATCAGGAGTATAATGAAATTACCAGTGAAAAGTGTGTACTGCAGGTCTGGAATGATTGCCTTTGTCATTAGAAAAATTATGCATTACTAAAGGGTTTTTGCATTGTCCCTTAGGCCCCTAGATGCACCCGCATCTTAGTATTTTACTCTACCTCCATTCCTGCGCCCTTTCTTCCATTGCGCAGTCCAACCACTCCAACTCCCCCTTTCCATCATCTTAAGCTCTGAATGGCTGAGAGCGCCCCAGTGCTTGACTTGACTCTTTCTTCATCTGCAGAGAGATATTTGTGCTTGCTTAGCAGAGGGTTTTATTTATGTTGTTAGTCGCAAACCACAATGATTGCTTCTCTGATAGGAAAGGTTTCAGTACCTTATAATAGCTTGATTTTATGTCAGTTGTTGAGAATGACTTGCTAGACCGGACGTTCCTTAGGAACTGCCGCAACGAGAAACGTGTCCGCAAGTTTGATCTGTTTGTGGCGGGGGAGCAGAGAATCAGTTAATTTCTTGTTGATGGTGATCATTCTAATTTCTGATGTACAGGTTCGTACAGTTTCTTTGTGGCAAGGAGAGCCATTGTTTACAGAATGGATGTTATTTATGGCTGCAAATGACGTATGTTTTGCCGCTAGAAAATTGTTTGATTGGAACAGTTTTCGCCATACAGATTTCTGTCAGGGTTTTAAGAAATTTCTGTGCTGTGTGTCAGTAAATTACTGGTGTAGTAAGTATATCACTGATGGCTATCCAGTACAAAACCAGGCTCATTCTTTTTGACGCAAGTGGACTCATGCAAATTCATTTATAATGACGAGTCCATCCATATTCAGGAATACTTTAGAGGCATTTCATCGATAAAGAACCTTTATCGACTAAGAAAAATAGTAACTTGGCAGTGAGTTGGGGATACGTCTTCTCAATGCAGAAACATAAATGAATGCATGTTGAATGGCATTAAATACATTGTATTCCGCCAGGAACTGGTTTTTTAATTTTCAGGATAAAGGGCACAGATGTGTCGATTGCCGCCCATTTCATATGCTAATGAAAATGATACAAAAAGAGTTTTCGATAATTAGAAGCGCAGCACATGAGGAGAAAGTTATTTATTTAGAGAGCTCGTAATTAGAATAACAAAGATGACTTTGAATGGTTGTGTGTATGTGTATGTGTCTGTGTTAAAAGGGTTGGCACCCCTGATGCATAAAAGCGACAAATGTTGAAGTTGAATGGCTTGGGGCTGGCTTTGATTCACCTGCTAAAGGATGAATATGGCAATGACTCACGGGCTCTATATATGTATATATATGTATACATATATAACACACGTATATACATATGTGTGTGTAAATATATATATATATTATATATATATATATATATATATATATATATATATACATACATACATACATACATACATACATACATACATACATACATACATACATACATATGGACACACATATAATACATGTGTGTGTAAATATATATATGTATGTATGTATATATATATATATATATATATATATATATATATATATATATATATATATACACATACATACATACATACATATGGACACACATATGATACTAATATTACGTGTATAACGTCCCAATCCTTGAGTTTTGTGGTCGTCGCTTATATGATTTTGTTAAACAGCAATGACAAAAATCCGCATTAGTTTTTGTTTTAGCACTTCTTAGTTCGTTGACGAGTGAAGCGTCAGTTGTTGTGGCCGAATCAACTTCATATTGAAACTGATCTTTGGTTAGGTTGCAGAATGGCCGCTCCGTTTGGTTGCTTCCGTGACCTTGCTGCAGCTCTGGGTCCTCTTCAGGGCTTCCTCGGTAGGAATACGCGTATTAGTTCTTCTTTAGGTTCGACTTCATCTTGGGTTTTGCAAATAGTTCTCTTCTTTTGCGGGCTTATCGATACCCGTGTAAATATAATTGACATTTAGAAACCAGAGCTCACCGTGTTCACTGTTTAATTCATCTTATGCCTTTATGACAGAGATTTTTCAACAGTAAATAAAATAACTAATTTTCCGTTCTCATATTAACGTGATCGATCTCGTTTTGGCAGCCATTACTCGTAAGCGTTTCTTTAACCAAAAGGAATGATAGTTTTCTCAGTACAAAGATGTTGAATGTTGATGTAGGAGTTGTAGAATTTGTAGGAGAAGGAAGTTTTTGTATTCCTCCACGTACACATCTTCCACCAAACGAACACAATATTTACACATACATACTTATGCTAACACTATATCTATTTAAATATACACAAACACATATATATTATATATATTCAAGCGATGAAGAACATTATTTTCACTATCTCATCATTTAGTACTAATGAAAAAGGATATCTGTCTTGAATATTACTTGTAATGAACTGTTAAATTAATTAATTTTTATGTGGCGAAATTTACCCCTATTACAATCGGTGTATTTTCAACACAGAAAAGCTGAATATTTTTAATTCTGACCATCTGAATATATCAGTTTCCTTACGATATTGAATCAAACACATCTTGGCGCTAGCAAATATAAAGCAACTTCGTGAAAAAAAATTGCACGGAATTATGGTTCTTGTTGAAGTAAACAGATGATGATGATGCGACTCGAGTGACAGTGTATTTGACATAGAAGTCCGCGCAGACCCCTTAGATTTATACGAGACGCTCAAGGGACACGCTATACGCCGGAGATCCTTGAAACAACCGAAGGAAAAGCTGACTTGACAATTACCCCTGCAAATCTGTTTACCTTCAGTGGTAAAAACTCTGGCTTCTTCAGCTTAGCCAAAAAAGTAATTAAAGCAGTTCATAACGAATGAGAGGAATAGGCAGACAGGCAATAATTCCTCGACGTTCGAAGACCGTTAAACAAAAGCGAAAAATGTTCTATGATGTGGCAGAGTGAAAATTAGAATATTTGCTATTGTAGATTCACATCAACCGTGCATTTAATGTCTAGGCCAGTCCCTTACGACGCTCCTGATTTGTTGTTGATGAGCCAATCACACGGCTGGAAACTCTCAGTCTCTCTCGAGGGTTCACACAGGCAGGATGTATGCTCCCCATCCCCTGAGGGATACGTCTTTCAGGAGAAGTGGAACATAAATCCTGGCTATGTGAACTCTCGAGAGAGACTGAGAGTTTCGAGCCCTGTGATCGGCTTATCAACAGCCAATCAGGACCGTCGTAAGGGACTGGCCTAGACGTCAAATGCACGGTAGATGTGAATCTACTATAGTAACTTCGCCTATGGCAGCTCATGTAGGTATTCCTCACCTTTGAGGCTGTGGATCTGTCTCCCTGAGGTTGTCGTGCAATGGGAACTTCAAAAGTTTAAGCGAAGATGCAATACATTAGT
>NC_061107.1:111502636-111530136 GCF_015104395.2 Macrobrachium nipponense
TCTATTTTAATGTGAGGTCCTGAAAAAGTGTACAAAAGATAAACTCGGTATTTTCCGAAGAGCAAATCTCGCCCCTGAAATATGTTCATTTCCCCTTTTTTATAATCGGTGAAATTCATGTTAGTTTCGACTTTTGGATCCTTGTTTTGAATGAAATTTTTTTTTTACAGTATTCATATTTTAGAGTGGTATTCGTGAAAGCCAAGCGTTAATGGCAGCAGCAGCCGTCGACTTAAAAATAAGTGGAAGGGGCTCCAGTCTTTGTCTAGCCTTCAAAACTTCAGCGTGAAGTTAAGACGTACTGGAAATTGTGGAAGTGATTCCTGAAAGTCGTCGATATCACACTTGCAGTAGCGTTTAACGAAAAATGCAAAAAATATCGTGTGCCAAAAAACATTATACATATATATATATATACATTATACATTATATATATATATATATATATATTATTATATATATTATATATATATGTGTGTGTGTGTGTTGTTGTGTGTGTTGTTGTGTTTGTTTGAGTCCGTGTATTTACATCGTTTTTCCCTAAAATTGTGCTCTCATTTTCCTCAAAGTAATTTCCCCCCGAATGCTTCCATATATTATGTTGGACGATAGAGGAGACGAGGAGGGGCGGGGGGGGGGGTTGGCGGTGGGGGGGGGGGGGGGGGGAGCGGTCGCAGGGTCATGTGAAAAAAGACCTCCCACTCCGCTATCACGTCACGTATTTTGTCTCTCGAGGAAAGTGTCCGGGGTTTCTTAGCTTTGATTGAAACTCTCTCTCTCTCTCTCTCTCTCTCTCTCTCTCTCTCTCTCTCTCTCTCTCTCTCTCTCTCTCTCTCACAATACAAAATAGTCTGTGTTTTAAATGGTTATATGAATAACCGATTATATTAGTGGCCAGTATATGGTACATTAAGTGTTAGATTAAGGAGTTCTTGCAACAGTATATTTTTAAAAAGAAAATCATTATCTTTGGTCGATTTTATTATTGCATTGCCTTATTAAAAAGTGTCTAGTGCTCCGTATTTATTTAAAGGAACTTTCAACTGTAATAAAAGATATTGTATATTCTTTATAAGGTATATATTGAATTAAAGTTTTAAAATATTTATTTTTTTACGATTTTGCTGCAGTTACAGGACATCATTTCTTTTACGATATTCCTGCAGTTACAGGACAAATTTTTCAGTTCGTAGACAAATTTTTTCATGAAATTAACATTATAATATTGATTGATTGAGGGTGGGGGAGCACTCTAGCATAATTAAGGTTGATTTTTAACACTTCTCTTTATGAATTATTGATACTATAAAATAAAATCAGTTTTCAGGAAGTGATAAGTCTACGGAAGCATGTTGCCACATTTCAGTGTCTGAAACCGAAACAAGAGTCTACAGTTTTGTTAATGACTTCATGGGTAACTCTGCAAGATGGCTGAATATTGAACGATATTCAGTATCTTTTGATAATACCACTGAAAGGGGAATGTGAAGTTTTTTATAGCTAATTTCTACTCCGTGTGTCGGTGTCTTTTGGGGAAGTAAAACCCTTAGATTTTCCCATGATTTCGTTGGGAGACATTTTTTCAGTTATGATTTGTTACCGAGTAATTTATAAAATGCTACTAATAACTTCTTTTTTTTTAACTTTTAGCTGTGTAGTGCGTGCTAGGCATTCATTCAAGTGACATTTCCACATGAGAATGAATGGGGCCATTTTAAGCCTGTTTGAAACGGGAGAAAATGGAACAGCAATTCTAAAATTCCGTCCAGTTTATTTTTTTTTTTAATATTTTTTTTACCAAAGTTAATTAAAACTGGAAATATATTTTCTCATTTGTAATGGTTTTACTTCCCGTATTCCGGATTCTGTTAAAATAAAAGACAGCAGCCAGGACACATATACGACGCACACACTATCAGTATTCTGATTCAATGTATTCCATCATGTCATAATTAAAAAAACTAGGGACTTGACTCTATATAGTATATGCAGACATACATACATGCATACATATATATGTATAAATATGTGCGTATATATATTTCATATGTGTATGTGTTTGTTTATCTTTGTATGTTTGTATATATATATATATATATATATATATATATATATATATATACACATATATGTATATATAATGCTATATGAAATATTTCATTCCAGCTCTGACGTTTTACCTTCTTCTCATCCCTTCAAGAAATATTTCATTCCAGCTCTGACGTTTTACCTTCTTCACTCCCGTTCACAAGCAGATGAAAGTTGCTTTTGCAGTGAAATGGACACTAAAGGTGAACACCTTTATGCCACCCCCCCCCCCCCCCCCCCCATCCCCCCCCCCCCTCCCCCCCCCCCCCCCCCCCCACCCCTCCTCCACCTTCTTTCCTTTCCTTTCCTCTAACTGTTGGCTCATGCCTTCTCATTAGCGAGTAAGTGGAAATCGCTTCTTATTAAGTGGAATCGTCAATATTGGTCGGATCCCCCTCCTACTTCCTCTTCCTGTTCCTCTCTCTGTCTCATTCCTTTTAAGGAATCTTATCTTCCTAATCTCCTCTTACCCTCCTGCTTTTCCCTTTGCTGTAATTTTTTTCTTCCATCGCCTAATCCACCACTTGCTCTTTTACTTTCATTCTTTCTTTCTCCTTCTTTGATGCTGCTCATGCTCTTCACTATTTATTTTTGAGGCGTCTTCCGATTCCTTTTCATTGTGCGTCTATATCTCTTTTCCATCTCTCTCTCTCTCTCTCTCTCTCTCTCTCTCTCTCTCTCTCTCTTAGTTCGTCTGTTATTCTTAGATTTGTCGTATTTGATGTCATAAACCAGTTGACTCACAGGCTGAGATTGTCTCGGGATTAAAGAGGAACCAATTTAAAGCCAACAGCCGTGATGGAGTCTTTTGGTCTCTTGGGAAATTGTAAAACTGGGAAATAATTAAGTAGGGAGAGAGAACCTCTTCGCCGAAAGAATTCCCGGAACTCTCTTGGAATCCCATTTAGATTGGTGGTTTTTTTTAGCGAATGTTTGAATGGAATTCCACATCAAATTTATGTCCCAAGTTTGTAGCTAAAAAGAATGGAATAGCTCGTTGCTGTAAGAAAGTAAGGAATAATATCTACCTATGCGCATGTCTGCGTAGGGACTAACACCCACATGGTGCAACTAGTCTAATTTACTGTCGTGGCCGTGTGGTACAGCGCCGTCATACGATGGGTTGGTTTGTGGGTCGCTCCTTGTCTACTGCCTACCAATCCACATAGGTGTAAATGGATACCAAAGTAGAAAAGGATTATATATGTGAATACACACACACACAAAATATATATATATATATATATATATATATATATATATATATATATATATATATAATCACTAGTCATTTTGTACCAGATACGTATGTAATTGTAATAGCCACAATGCCTTCTTAACTTCTCAAATTCTTTGCTCTTTTTTGGATACGCCTGTCACAAAAAAGAGCAAAGAATTTGAGAAGTTAAGAGGGCATTGTGGCTATTACAATCACACACACACTCTCACTCACACGCGCGCGCGCGCACACACACACATATATATAATACACACACGTGTGTTTATGTGTGTTTGTTTGCGTGTGTTTATGGAAGGAACTTCTGTGTGTAACGACAGAATGTTCCACATGTTAGTAAGAGGCCCTGAGTTCGAATGTAGGGCAAAAACGAAGGTGTGTTGGGGGTGGAAGTCTCCCGATATGTTAAGCGGCTGCTTTGATCGTTGAATAATGTGCCGAATGTTACCTGTATTTTAAATGACAGTAGAACTGCGTCAGCAGCGGCTGATTGAAGATCAAAGCAGCCTTCCTTCATGTAAACGTGGACTTAAATACTGCAAAATTGTGTCCTGAACATGAGGCTTGATTATGTGTGAGGACACTTTAATATTGATGAAGTGGTGTACCCAAAGTTTAATGCAAAATAGATACCGTTAATAACCTTTTGTATAAACTTATGTTTTTATGGTAATCCCTTTTTTGACCTTTGGGAGTGTCTGTCTCAACAGTGGATTTTTAGTGTACGCGTGCATACTATGTAATGTTGAGGATTTTCAGATTTTTTTCTATCTTTTATATACATATATATCTATATGTATCTATATATATATCTATCTATCTATTTATATATATATATATATATATATATAACTTTGACTTTGGTATTGTAATTCAATTATTTGAATAGTTTATATTTTTCGTAAATTAGAGGTTAAGTGTACTAATTGTACTGTTGCAGGAGACTAAACATAAAACTTTACTCTTACTTATGAATCACTTTATAGATGAGGGAATGTATTCGTCAGATCTGGTAGAGCTCAAGGTCCAACGTTCTTTTTCCTTTACTTTTAATCTTTCGGGCTTTGAAGCAAGAAATGAAGGAGGAAGAAATTATGGACCCCGAAGGAGATGGTAGACTCGTCTTCATTAAGTGAGGGAAGGTGCGGGGACACTTTAGGGATATTGACTTCCACACGTTACCTGGGTAGAAAGAGAGAGAGAGAGAGAGAGAGAGAGAGAGAATGTCGATTATCGATAGATATAGGATACGTTATGATGAAACGTGATTCACCACAACTGAATACCCTAAAGTTGCTCGACTTGTTGCTGGTATGTTCAAAGCGACATGCCGTAAAAGCAGGACAATATAACAAATTAATATCCCAAGGCCATGGTAGTGATGATGATGATGATGATGATGATGATGATGATGATGATGTTATGATCTAGCGCAAACAAACAATCTCCAGGAGAATAATGGATAGAAACATTTCTGAACTGTTTTCCCTCTGGCTAGATGTGTTTGTTTTCGCTGGGAATTCGACGAAGAGCGAAACAAATAGCTACTTTCTTTTTGTTGTGTCCTTTTTTCCCCGTTGCTTTCGATGAGTGGCCGCTGTTGTTTTGTTGATTTTTTTTCCCCTTTTCAGTTGTCAACATCTTTCTGTACAGTGTTTGCGTTGGGAAGTTTTGTTTTTTGATGGAAATGATTTTGTGTACTATTTTATGCCATTTTCCATGCCTGTGTATTTTTCATGTATGAATAGAACGTGTCTTTTTGTTATGTGCACCAAATGGATGTTAGTTTTCAGTTTCTCTGTATATCTCTTTACTTGTATATCATTTTACTCGTACATACCATGTTTATGTAGGTGCTATGACCGGTACGCGGATGATTAAGAATAAATGAAAAAAATCACATTTATTTTTCGAGGGGATTGCAACGTTTTATTAACCAAAATTGACTTTTCAATGGAATCAGAAAGGAATTTTAGGCATGCTTGGATTCAAAATTGCATTGATGAAAAATCCCGTATGTTGGGGACGGTATAACAGTGAAATAAGAAAACCATGTCCAATGATACTCACTGACAAAGGTATATCGAAAAGCTTGAAAGATTCAAGGCAGTTAGAAATGAAAGATACTGACATCATTCGTAGAAGGTTTAGCGTGAGAGAAGCTGGATTAAATGGGCAGCGCCGGAAACGGGAAACTCAGGGTTCTCTTCCAGAACCGTGGCTGTCACCTTCATATTGTTTCTCCTTTTCTGTCAGTCAAAATTGCTCCTAGAACTGCAGGATTTTTCTGTAGTATTTAGTGATTTAATATTGGTTAAATTCTGGTGGAAGATCGGACGAGTTGTGTTTTTTTTCGTGAAGGTTTAATCATTTTGAAGTTTTTAATTGGATGATGTTTTCACGTGGTTGAATTTCATGAGTCATTAGTTTCTATCGCCTCCATTCCCTCACATTTTGAGTCTCTCTCTCTCTCTCTCTCTCTCTCTCTCTCTCTCTCTCTCTCTCTCTCCCCCTTCAGTTTTCACGCATTTCAATTTTCTGTCTTGATGAGGTCGTCCTCTCTTGTTTTTCTTCCTCAGAGCAATGACCTTCCAGTGTCTTCGCAGTTATGTCTGTAGACTCTTTGATTTCGGAGAGAATGAGGTTCATTTGTATTCCTAACTATGATCATCACGCTTCCCTGACTTTTCTTCTGCATTTTTCTTAAGCTAAACATATTTTTTGTCATTTCCGAGTTTCCAGTCCATAGGTCTTTCCAAACCAAAGCCATGAACAACATAACTTTTAAAGCAGTAGGCTTTCAATCCATTTCTGCTCTTAGTGCAAGCACAAAATTTTTCATATTTTCCACCAACCTAATTATAGTTTATTAATGTTTTCTTCTTCCAAAACATATTCGCCCCAGACGATATCCGCTCCCCTCCTTCAACATATTTTGACAGTATCGTCACTATTTATTACATTACACTTTTTACTTGACACCTTTCTATATATTTTTTATTATGTTTTTGTGTGAAATTATTATTGTTTAACGTCAATAATGAGCTGCTGAATTTTAGCAAGCAGAATTTGATTGAGAATTGTTACAGTTAATTTCTCGAGCCAGGAATGTCATGATTTATGGGTCACTTTCAGTATTATGTCTTTCAAAGATAACATTCAGTTTATTGTTTAATTCGTCGTGCTACTTTATTTCCGCGGTCACTAACGTCTTTCAAGTTTTTCGATTTCGTGGATCTGGGATGAAGATGTGTTTTTTTTTATAGATTAACATCTTTTCATACGGTGCACCATTGTAATTGATAAAGGTCGTTATAACTATACTCTGTTTTTTTCCATCTGTCCACCCGCCTGTGGTGTTTTCTTATGGTAACACTGCATCCAGGGATTTAGATAGTTACGCTCTGTGTATGTTTTAGGTAAATAAAAGGTTATCTGGGTGTACATTTGCAACTGAAAAGTGTTTTCATAATTTGGTGTAGGCGAATTACACCATTAATATTCGAAATAGGATATTGTTATTATTGTTGAATGTAAGCTGAATGTAACTATCTAAAGCCCGGGACGCAGTGTTACCATACGCATACACCACAGGCGGGTGGACAGATGGAAAAAAACCGAGTATTGGAAGTGTGTTTTTTCTTTCATTCTGCGGATGAAGCTTCTGACGAGTATACGGGAATGATGGAGACGGAAAATATGACGGATTAATTGCCGAGAGACTTTCTATTGTTGCTTTTAAACTATGCCACTTATTTCTAACCATCTTCTCTCTCTCTCTCTCTCTCTCTCTCTCTCTCTCTCTCTCTCTCTCTCTCTCACTGAAACTTGGTAACTTTTCCCTTATTAATAGGCAATTAAAGTGTCTGGCAACATTTTCCTCGACTGTCACGGACGGTAAGAGGAAACTCCAATTGTTCTTGTAACCCCATTTGTAAGGTGATTGAAAAAACGAAGGGTGAGGGGGGTGGGTGCTGGGTGCTGGGGATGGAATGAGGTCACTCGAAAATGGGGGAAAACGACGTGAGTAAGCGGGAAAAAAAAGAGAGCAGCGGAAGACATTACTAGTCTGATTTCAACGCAGGGAAACGGAGAGAAGAGCAGAACTGAATCGATAGCAATTGGATTTTCTCTCTTTCTCTCTCTCTAGTCTTGAAACCGATGTGTCATAGTCGTGGGAGTAAATTGAGGTATGTGCGTGCGTACGTTTATGTGTTGGGTTCGCGTGGTTGTCGGTAGGTGGGCGGGAGGAGGAGGAGGAGGAGGAGGAGGAGGAGCAGGAGGTACACTTAGGTACGTTAGGACAATGTGGGACAAGAGTGTTATGGAAGCTGTAGATAATCTCTCTCTTCTCTCTGTCTGTGTCTCATCTTGATCCTGTCTCCTCCTCCTCTGCTCTGTGGTTTGGTTGTCCGTAGCGATATCTCACTAAGACTAGATACTAGCTGCCATTACTAGCCTGAATTTGCCTATTGTGCTAATTACAGTTTCGCACCAAGTTTGAAGTGAGTTCTTTTGCCATTGTTCATAATTTTCTTAATTATTTTACTCCCCATATTTTTCTCTGGACTCCAGTTTGGAATAACGGGCAGTTTCGAATTCGGCAATACAATAGGATCAGAATGAGGCCGTAGAAGTTCCTGACCCCGCCAGCTACAGTGCAGCTCCCTGAGACTGCAAGCGCTTAACCCGGTCACGGCTATATTGGCCCTCTGTCCTGAGAATTTTTTTTTTTTTTTTTTTTTTTACACACCTGAAGCTGAGATCTGTTATACCTGTCAAGAAATTTTGACGCCCCAGTAGTTTCATTATTATTATTATTATTATTTATATTGATAGCGCACCCACTCTGCCAAAAATTACGGCGATATAAGAGAGGGTCGTTACGGCAAGTTTTAATTATAAGAACGTTGTTTAACTCCCCAGAGTGTATACTTATAAAAGAACCAGCATGAGAGAGAGGCGCTGGGATGGAATGATAGCAAGTCTGAAAGTGAAGTTCACACTTATTTGCATATATGCAACACAAACGTTTGTATATATATATATATATATATATATATATATATATATATATATATATATATATACAAAGCACGTTGTGTTGCATATATGCAAATAAGTGTGAACTTCACTTTCAGACTTGCTATCATTCCATCCCAGCGCCTCTCTCTCATGCTGGTTCTTTTATAAGTATACACTCTGGGGAGTTAAACAACGTTCTTATAATTAAAACTTGCCGTAACGACCCTCTCTTTATTCGCCGTAATTTTTGGCAGAGTGGGTGCGCTATCAATATAAATAATAATAATAATAATAATGAAACTACTGGGGCGGTCAAAATTTCTTGACAGGTATAACAGATCTCAGCTTCAGGTGTGTAAAAAAAAAAAAAAAAAAAAAAATTCTAGGACAGAGGGCCAATATAGCCGTGACCGGGTTAAGCGCTTGCAGTCTCAGGGAGCTGCACTGTAGCTGGCGGGGTCAGGAACTTCTACGGCCTCATTCTGATCCTATTGTATTGCCGAATTCGAAACTGCCCGTTATTCCAAACTGGAGTCCAGAGAAAAATATGGGGAGTAAAATAATTAAGAAAATTATGAACAATGGCAAAAGAACTCACTTCAGGCAGCGCTCAGTTGCTCCCCCCCCAAGTGAAGGTGCGTCGGGGCCGCCTCCGGCGGAATTGGACTCGGCGGTGCCACATGCACGATCCATGGCCAAACTTAAATCTTAAAATTTAATTAAAACTACTATGGCTAAAGGGCTGCAATTTGATATGTTTTGATGATTGGAAGGTGGATGATGAACACGACAATTTGCAGCCTCTACACTCAGTGGTTTTTAAGACCTGAGGGCGGACAAAAAAAGTGCGGATGGAAATACAACTCGACCGTCACTAGTTTTCTTTACATAAAACTAAAAATGACTTTCAGGTTGTTTTTTTTTTTTTGCAATTAACAAATGAACAAAATGACTGACTGCTTAGCTATCCGGACATTTCTTCTGAGCATAAAATGAAGAGCTTAAAAGAGTTAGATGTTATTGGAGATAAAGACAAGTATCAAGCGAAATCAGTAAATAAGAACGGACAGCAACAACAACGGAAAAAAAAAAACAGAGTAAGTTTTTGATATTTAAAGACGAAGAAAACTTTGACAATTCATGACTTATATTTTTTCAATTTTTCTTTCTTTACATTTTTAGTAACCATATAACTAAACATTTAAAATTAAAACCTGACATTTCCCTAAGCCTCCATGTACTATAATTCCACGGGTATTAAGTCGCAAGAAACTGCCACTCAAACTTCGACAGTTATCAACACAATTGTTTTACCACTAATATATGTATATATATATATATATATATATATATATATATATATATATTATACATTTATATATATTAGTGGTAAAACAATTGTGTTGATAACTGTCGAAGTTTGAGTGGCAGTTTCTTGCGACTTAATACCCGTGAATATAGTACATGGAGGCTTAGGGAAATGTCAGGAATTTTAAATGTTTAGTTATATGGTTACTAAAAATGTAAAGAAAAATTGAAAAAATATAAGTCATGAATTGTCAAAGTTTTCTTCGTCTTTAAATATCAAAAACTTACTCTGTTTTTTTTCCGTTGTTGTTGCTGTCCGTTCTTATTTACTGATTTCGCTTGATACTTGTCTTTATCTCCAATAACATCTAACTCTTTTAAGCTCTTCATTTTATGCTCAGAAGAAATGTCCGGATAGCTAAGCAGTCAGTCATTTTTGTTCATTTGTTTAATTGCAAAAACAACCCTGAAAGTCATTTTTAGTTTTATGTAAAAGAAAACTATTGAGGTCGAGTTGTATTTCCATCCGCACTTTTTTTGTCCGCCCTCAGGTCTTAAAAACCACTGAGTGTAGAGGGCTGCAAATTGTCGTGTTCATCATCCACCTTCCAATCATCAAACATATCAAATTGCAGCCCTTTAGCCATAGTAGTTTTAATTAAATTTAAGATTTAAGTTTGGCCATGGATCGTGCATGTGGCACCGCCGAGTCCAATTCCGCCGGAGGCGGCCCCGACGCACCTTCACTTGGGGAGCAACTGAGCGCTGCCTGATAGTAGCTGAGAGTTTCATACTACAGCACATAGCGAATTTCATACACCAGTATTCAGAAAATGTTTTATTTTATTTCATTTATTTATTGTATTCACACGATCCGCATGCGTTGCTTGCATCCTTTAGAATTTGATCAACTTTAAGAGATGGAGGTCTCTCTCTGTTAATTGTGTTAATAATGGCGATTTTACTTTGGTGTTATTTCAGAGCCTCCTATGAATGAGATAGCAGTATGCGAAGAATTGTGTCAGCCGTATCAGAATGGGTTAAAATAAGAGCATTAAAAACGGCAGTTGTAGAAGACCCGTAAAGAAAGAAACAAAGAAAATCCCGTTTCTTGTGAAAAATGCAGCCTGAGGGAAAAGTTTTTTGCCTCTAAGCGTAGGTCTAGGAATTGTCGCAATGTAAGAGGTACTGATCCTGCATCTGCCGCAGCAGAGCTTTTACGATCTCCTCAACTGTCTTTTCGGTATATTATTATTATTATTATTATTATTATTATTATTATTGGAGAAACAAATCCGCAGGTATGCATATATTTAAAGATAAATCTGTACAGAGATCTTTCGGGAATCTTCCATACAGATTCCATACATAACTGGATTTGTTTCCCCATTCTACTACTACTTACTACTACTACTACTACTACTACTACTACTACTACTACTACTACTACTACTATTATTATTATTATTATTATTATTATTGTTATTATTATTATTATTATTTGGAATGAGAAGAAAGAATGTGCCTTTTTCACCATACGGACGTCCGAATTGATATAGTGCATAGACGAATAGACTTATGTACGTTCAAGTGCACTGCAGTTTCAAGGGAAATAAGTGCGTGATCTTGGTGTGGAATCTATGTACATCTTCAGAGAGAGAGAGAGAGAGAGAGAGAGAGAGAAGAGAGAGAGAGAGAGAGAAATTCGTACTGCATGCGACTGGCAAGGAAGTCTTTATAGTTGCAGTCGGGTCAGTGCCTCCTGAAGGTAAAATCAATGCTTGTCTCCTCGTCCTTCGCACTGAGGCTCGCTCTTATTTATTGGAAGTTTTGCATTGATCCCGGAAGCGGATTCCACGGAGAAGTTGTCAAGAGAATTATCCCTCTTATCTGTAATAGTTAAGGAGTTCACTGCTCCCTCTTTTCGTACTCGTGTTTTCAAGAGGGCGACTAAAGTCACGGTACCTCGACGTTTTTTTGTTTGAGGATGTGTATACTTTGAGTTACTCCGTTGCTTGTGTTAATTTTTAAGAGGATTGAGGGGCAGAGTTTCTCATAAAAGTTACTTAGCTCTTGTTGAGCTGCATCCCCAGAGCAAGATGGAGTGACGTTATAGATATCTTCCTCATGAAGACGGCTGGTATCATCTTTCGCCATAATGTGCTGCGGAAGCCCCAGAGATTTCTTCCAAAAAATTTGCACAACATAGTACAATGGAAAGCTATTGAGTTCATAATGCGATATGGTTAATCTGTTTAATTCGTTGTAATAATAATTGCTGGTTTTATTTTAGGTAAGCATTTCGTTGACCAATATATCCTCCTGCACGAGTACGATTTTAATTTGTTTTAGAATTCCTTATTTAAGTTTACAGGTCACAGTCCTTGGATTTGTTTGTGACGACTGTATGATTACTACGTCTTTTGAGGTATCAAGTTTAGGATTAAGTTAAATCCTTTTGATTCCCTTTGTAATTATTGCAACGTTTTGAATATGGTTACTAAGAATCCTCATCTTGAGATCTTGCATAATTTTCAAATATTACATTTTTGCGGTGCAAGTGATGCAGAAGTGTAATTTAAAAATGTTACCTCTCTGTTTCAATAATGAACGCCCTATAGATATTACTTTCAGGACATTCAGGAATACCCCTTTATGAAAAGACACTCGTGAAATTTGGGAAATATTTTCCGGCTGCTTTTCAAAAATAATACACGTATTATTCAGGAACTGCATTCACGTAAATCCTGACTTAGTGTAATAACTGGAGAAATATCTTTCTGTAATTTAATGATTAATTCCCTGCAGTTTGAAAATTACATCCTGTAATTAATTCGCTACGCTACATAACTGATGAATTACTTACCTGTAATTAAAGATTGAAATCTCTGCGATTGAAGAAGTAGATTACTATAACTCGAGGATGACATTCCTGTAATTTTCAAATGTGTGCTGAAAACCTCTCATGAATTTCCCATATTCGACGAAAATACATTTACCTCTTGATTGGTCATACGTCCCACTTGGAATATCCCCTGACTTGGGGGATGACGGCAGATCCTTCAAGTAATACCTCGCGATGAGTTTCCGCTAATTGGCTTGATGAGCAGTTGTGGGGATCTCGTCACAATCCCTCGCTGCTGTTGGGTTGAATGGTCAGTCAGTCGGGCTGTCGGGTCCACCTACCTCACTTTGGGACTGGGCCATCCCCCTCCATGTGCAATGGATATCCCTCCCTTCCAGCTGGAACTGGGATATGCGATGGATTGTTAAAGTTGCCATGTTGCCTTCCACCGAGCCACCTCCGAGGAAAGATCTTGCCAATAGTGCTACTTCCTGGGACGACTTTGCGTGTGGTGACCTGTGACTGATTCACTCATTCCTTCACAACTGCTGTAGCCTGGAAGTATTTTGAGTTCAAATATATTGCTATATCAATTATAATCGTGTTCAAAGTGCAGAAGGGGAAAGTGTTAGTATTTTTCTCCGTATAGATATAATGTTTAAGTTCCATTTTTGTAGTGACATTGCCACGACCTTTATTCTTATTTTTATCCAGGCTGACTTTGAATAGAACAGAGAATTTCGAAGTTAGGGCTTTGAAGTTGGAAATGCAATGGGACAGATATGTGGAAAGGAAAGTTTCACTCACACACATGAACATGAACATTATCCGCCCCAGTACCAGTAGTCATCTCCCAGAAACACTGAATATATAACAGCTTTTGTTCGTATACAAACCCACAGTCAACAAATAACCGAAATCATATTTCACCATGCCTTGTGGTCCAGGACATGGAAAGAGAGAGAGAGAGAGAGAGAGAGAGAGAGAGAGAGAGAGAGAGAGAGAGAGAGAGAGAGAGAGAGAGAGAGAGAGAATAGCTCATTCGAGTATTGATAATCACGGTGTACGTGAAACTGGCTTGCTTCAGCGTGGCCAAATGTCGGTTATTGGCTCTCTTCAAACCCAAATCATCAATCAGATGCCTTAAGCTATCCAGTCCCTCATATGGTGGCAACGCTGCCTGAACGGCAATAAAACAAGCTTTGATAATTAAATAGTGGGGTCATTGTTAACTTCTGCTGTAGACATTTGGAATTCTCTTCTGTTGAACAAAATGTCACCAGCCTAAGGAGAGCAGTATGAAAAGTGACGCTTAAGAGTTCACCCAAGTTCCCGAGCAACCCAACTTTTCTGCAAGATTTCACATTGCTCAAGACGGTCATTTGTCTGTTTACGTCTCGAGGGGAAACAAAAGTTTCGCCAATTACCCTTAGTCTTGATATATCCTCGCCTCCCTCGCCCTGCTTTAGCGGCTCTTGTTGAAACTTGATAAGTTTCCCTGCACCTTAAGAAGTCCTTTAAGTTACGACAAGCCTCCATGTCTGTAAAAGACCCTACGTTGGTCTCACGAACCTTTATGCTGCAGCGCAGTAAAAATCTGCAATTATTTTTAACTTCCTCACACACCAACTCATTTAGGATTACCCAAATTACAGCATATTCTCTCAGGTTTAGATTTATCGCCAGTACATATTTCAGCAATAATTATCTTTCCATTGCTATAAACACTTTCTCTACTGAAGTTTTGGTCAATTTTATCCGGGTTTTGAAGTTAAACTGATAGGTACACAATTATATATATGTGTTTGTGTCTGAAGAACGCTGTTATCTTTATATTTAGTTCGGACTATTTCTTTTCTTCGTGGAACATTACAGGATTACGGATTGAAATTCGTGAACTCATTGTACTCATCATGCATGTCAGGGAATAGTTAGGTTTGCACAGCATCTGGAGAACGAACTGTGTAAATTCCCGAAAGAGTGGGAAATTGATTGACGTATCAGGACTCGAAACTTGTCCTCACCAGTTCACCATGCGGGAACTCTTGGACTCCTATTGTATTCAATGACACGCCTGGAAATGCACCAACATTGACTCGAGGGGGGCTTCGATCCCCTCCGCCTTCGCTCCGTAATGGGGATTCCTTCAGCAGCCCATTTTTGAGCCGTTGGTGATCAATGAGTCGTTACCGATCCAAAGAAAAAAGGGTCTAGACTAGTTAGGTTTCTGGGTGGCTGATGAATGGATGAATGGCGAAGCTGTTCATTGATTAATGGATGAATCGGTGATGGATTACATGGATGGGTGAACTTCCCAAGACTAGTTATATATTCTGGAATAGTTCCGGGGATGAAAATGAAGCTCTGGTGCTGTTCGTATAGATAGCTTATGAGAGAGAGAGAGAGGAGAGAGAGAGAGAGAGAGAGAGAGAGAGAGAGAGAGAGAGAGAGAGAGGGGGGGGGGTGTTGTGAATATTTACAAAACGTAAATGAAGCAACGCTCAGAAATCTTGTTTGTAAAGCATGCTTGTGTCAGAAAGGGGATTAAGACTTTCCTTAAACAGAAAGACATGGGTGTATTTTCAAAGTTTTAAACACAGAAGAAAAGAAAATAGAACGATTTCACTTATTGTCCTGCCAGTCCATTGTTAGTTGTCATATGAGCTTGAAAACTCTTGAGCTAGTTATTTCACTAATTTGATCTGTTAGTGAAATAACTAGCTTAATCATTATATCCATTACTTATGAATTATTAAATTGTATCCAACATATTAGGCTTATTTTAATGGCATTCTTTGATGTATTTTAAACCTTGACTTTTCCCGTACAGTATGACGCGATATCCCAAAAGAGAGAGACCTTACCTTACCTTACAGACCTTACATCTTGTTCGGGTTGCCCCAGGTCCCTCAGTGTGAGGCACCTCTAATGTCTACCAGAGAGTTGCTAGTACATCTTCCGGTATATTTTGCATCTTCCAATCTTGGATGGTCTGGGATGCATGCAGTTTAGATATTTGTCGAGCTTATTCTTAAACACATCTACGCTCACTCCTGATATATTCCTCAGATGAGCTGGCAACGCATTGAATAGACGCTGCATTATCGATGCTGGTGCGTAGTGGATTAATGTCCTGTGTGCTTTCCTTATTTTTCCTGGTATAGTTTTGGGCACTATTAATCTACCTCTGCTTGCTCTTTCTGATATTTTTAGTTCCATGATATTTTCTGCTATTCCTTCTATCTGTTTCCATGCCTGAATTATCATGTAGCGTTCTCTTCTCCTTTCTAGACTAATATAATTTTAAGAATTTGATAGTCTTTCCCAGTAGTCTAGGTCCTTAACTTCTTCTATTCTAGCTGTAAAGGACCTTTGTACACTCTCTATTTGTGCAATATCCTTTTGATAGTGTGGGTACCATATCATATTGCAATATTCAAGTGGACTACGAACATATGTTTTATAAAGCATAATCATGTGTTCAGCTTTTCTTGTTTTGAAGTGCCGTAACAACATTCCCATTTTTGCTTTACATTTTGCCAACAGAGTTGCTATTTGATCATTTGCATAACATGTTCCTATTCATCATCACACCAAGGTCTTTAACTGCTTCCTTATTTGTGATGGTCTCATTATTAGGTCCCTTATATGCATATAGCTTTCTTTCTCTGTCTCCATAATTTTATTGATTCAAATTTATCAGAGTTAAATACCATCCTATTTACCTCTGCCCAATCATATACTTTGTTAAGGTCTCTTTGTAGAGCGTTCCTATCTTCATCACAAGTAATTTCTCTACTTATTCTTGTGTCATCTGCGAAACTACTCACTACCGAATCCTTCACATTATTGTCTATGTTCTTCAATCATAATAACAAACAGTATTGCAGCTAACACCGTACCTTGCGGCACACCGGATATTACCTTGACTTCATCCGATTTCTCGTCGTTTGCAATAACTATCTGTTTTCTGTTGTGTAAAAATTCTTTTAACCATCTTCCTACTTTATCCACGATATTGTGTTTTCTAATTTTCTTCGCTAATATATTATGGTCTACTTTATCAAAAGCTTTTGCAAAGTCTAAATAAACCACATCTGTTTCATTTCCGCTTTTCATATTTTTGAATATGTTCTCACGGTGGACTAACAGTTGGGTTTGTGTACTTTTTTCCGGGTACGAAAACCATGTTGTCCTTTATTAAACAAATTATTTTTTATTAAATGTTTCATAATATTTTTCTTCATTACCCTTTCATACACTTTCATAATATGTGATGTTAGACTCACAGGCCTATAATTACTTGCCTCTAGTCTTGATCCACTTTTGAAAGTAGGGGTAATATATGCTAATTTGTGCTCATCATAAATCTTGCCTGTATCTACACTTTGTCTTAATAATATTGCAAGTGGCTTTGCGATAGAATGAACTACTTTCTTTAACAAAATAGCAGGAATTCCATCAGGCCCTGCAGCAGCTCCATTTTTAATTTCATTAATAGCCTGCACAATATCAGCTTCATTAATATTTATGTCAGCTAAATATTCACTATTTTCATCCCTTACTTCTATATCATTATCTTCATTATCTATTCTAGGGGTGAATTCTCTCTTATATCGTTCTGCCAGTATGTTGCAAATTTCCTTTTTTTCATTCGTTAATCTCCCTTCAATTCTCAGAGGGCCTATTTCTATTCTTCTTTTATTCATCTTCTTCGCATATGAGTATAATAGTTTGGGGTTTTGCTTGATATTTAATAGGGTTTTTTCTTCCAAGTCCCGTTTTTCATTTTCTTTTGATTGTATAATCTTTTGTTCTGCATTTTCTATCTTACTTTTTAGTTCTATAACTTTCCATGCATTTTTTTCTTTTGCAAGACCTTTTTTCCACTTTCTGATTTTCTGGAACAAGATCCTTCTGTCTCTTGGTATGCATGAATGATGTTTACTTTTCTTCTTCGGTATATATTTTTCCACTATTTTCTCCAATATTTTATATAATATCTCCGTATTTACCCTTATGTTCATCACTTACGAAAATGTTATCCCAATCTTTGTTTAATTCTTCATAATTTTCTGACCATTTTATATTTTTACTGTAGAAGTTGTATTTTCCATATCCTTCCCACTTTTTCATTTCTTGCTTATCTCTATTTTCACTTGCTTTGGAATGAACTGTTAATTCTATGACATTATGGTCTGAAATATTCGCATTATAAACTTATTTCTTTAACATAATTCATCTCGTTCACAAATATTCTGAGTCTAAAGTATTTTCCTTTCTTGTTGGCAGGTGATTTATTTGTTGAATGTTGTATTCTAGTAGCATATCTAATAGCTTTTCAAATTGCCTCTTATCTTCTGCACTACTATTACTCTCTTTTTTATATGTATAAGTACAACCACAATCTCCTATTCGTTCTTTCCATTCTACGAAAGGAAAGTTGAAGTCACCAGATAGGAGAATAGTCCAGTCCTTGTGATTTCTACATATATCATCCAATTTTTCAATTATTAAGTCAAACTCTTTAGTATTAGGAGGTCTATATATTACTATGTTTCATCAATTTTTCAGATTCAAATTCTACCGCTATTAGTTCACATTTCTGAGTTACTATATTTCTCATATATTTTTTCCTTGTTTTTTGTCTTTCCCATATATTGCGGTTCCCCCTTGATTCCTATTTTTTCTATCTGATCTATAAGTTTGGAACCCTTTTATTTGATCATCATTCCCAGTCTCTTGGGAATACCAGGTTTCACTTATATTCATTATATCTATTTTCTTTTCATTTTGGGTTAGTTCTTCTAAGTACTATTTTTATTTTTTTTTCTTTTTGAGTTACTCGTAACTAAACCCTGCGCATTCATCACTATGATGGTTTGCGTGTTTTCTCCTTCATTTAATACTGGTAGTAATAAGGATTTTCCATGTCTCTTTCCTGTTCTGGTATGTTGTTCTTTTTTTCATTTCCAGAAATTCTGACATTAAAAAATCCAACTTTTCCATAATATTTGATCTTCCTTCATCATAATTATTCATTTTGTGTCTGAATCTGCAATTTTCTCCGTTTCTGCAATATCCTCTTGCATAATAAATACAGTTATTATCTCTTGAGTATAATTTCGGAGCTGATGCTTTGAAATTTTTGCTGACACCATCTGCATATCTCATTGGTGGTTTGCTTTTCTCTTTTACCTGATATTCTTGATTTCTCTCTTTATTTGTTTCTTTCTTATTTTGGATTTTATTACTTGGTTGGTTATTTATTTGATTATGATTCATTGCTACAGGGTGCATATATTTGCATTTTTTGTCGAACTTACATCCTTTTCCTTCTTTTAGGTTTTTACATATTTTTGGATGCAGATCTCTGCAATCATCCCCATATCCATCTAAGTATGCACATTTACCATATATTTCATAGTTTTGACATATCTTAGGATGTTTGTAGTAACATCTTTCTCCAAATCTGCAATTCCCTCTTTTCAAAAGGTTGCAGATTTTGTCTTTCTTGTCTATTTTTTTCCTCTTTCCCGTCATTGTATAGATCTGGTAGAGCCTCTTCGGGATTTGCTTTTCTGTTGTCATATCGTAATTTATTTCTTCGTAGGTATGCTGCTTTATTGCCTCATATGTAGTATCAATGAGTATCTCTGCATCCATACTTTTATCTTGTTCTTTGTTTTCCTTATTTTTTTCTGTCATTTCATTTTTGTTTACTTCTCTTCCGTTTTCCTCTTCTTCTTTTTCTTTCTTCTTCTTCCTCTTCTCTCTTCTTCTTCATCCTCAACTATTTGTACATTCAATCTTGATTTAATAACATTGTCTATCCATGATAGACATGTTGAACAAAAAAATTCTTGTATCTTTTCTCAAATCTTGTATTACCTCAGCACACTGTGGATGGGTCGGAATGTTGCATGCAGCACATTTTCTGATTAGGTTTTGTGGATTGACTATGCTATACCAAACCTTACACAGTTTGCATGCTTTTGGCATTCTTTTTCCTAATGCATCAATTAGGATATTCACAAGATTCACCTTATTCATTTTCTTTGTCGGAATATGTTGGTTTATGTATATTTTCTTTATGAGTCTCTTGACCACTTGGATTTTATTTGGAACTTCTTCAATTATTTTCAAGATGTTTTCATTAGATTTGTTCCAGTTTGAAGGATTATATCCTTCTAATATATCTATGAATGCTTTTGTATCTTTTTGGTTAGGACTGTTGCTGATTTCATAGATGAGAAATGCCAGTTCCCTTCCTGCTACCTCATCGTATTGCGAATCTGCTAAACACGCCAAATTACGCCACCTCTTCCCGCAGTTGGAACTTACTGCCATCTTGTTCTGATTTATAGTATTACACTTGATAAACTAACTTAGAAGACGCTTTATCCTACTATTTTCACACTAATCTTATCACCGATAGTTCACGAACACTTCTAGATATTTCTCAAATTCTAGTCGTATGTTAAACTTGTGATATCTGTTGATTAATCTGACTTCACGCGGGTACGTCTCACCAAGCAAGATGGCTACTTACGAGAGAGAGAGAGAGAGAGAGAGAGAGAGAGAGAGAGAGAGAGAGAGAGAGAGAGAGAGAGAGAGAGAGAGAGAGAGAGTTATTTTGCGATCATAAAGAGCAGTTGTTCAAAGCTCTCAGAATAAAGGAAAATAATGGGAATTTACAAATAGTTTGTGAAGAGTTTCTTGATATCGGGCTACGGAAGAGAATGTACTGTTTATTAAAAGAGCAAAAAGTCTGTTCGCTTGCAAGTTTTATTTTAATTTTAAATCTTCAGTGTAGGAGAAGAAGGGGATGTTGGCTGGATGTCTCTTGGACTCCGTGTAGTCATCCTTAAAGGTTTTCCCAGTTTTTATTAATCTACATTGCTCGCATCTTTGTTTATTGTCAGCCTCGTCCCCGTAATGAAAACGTTCAAAGGCTTTTAGTAACAATAAAGTATGAAATGTCCATTTTGTTTTTATTGAAAGTCGTTGGGCGTTTGCATTACAGGAGTGGGTTGGGAAAACGGAAAGATGCGAATACTGTAGAGAAGAACGTAAAACTGGAGAAAGCTTTTTCTTTGTGGTCTATAGCTTTAACTCCATTGTGTTTTTGTTGCGCCGTCCATTCTCTCTAGGAGAGCTGTCTTTTATTTCGTTTGCAAGCCACTTGCTTGTGTTCTGACATTCCGCCTTCTGTTATCTCCCCTCCCCCCCAAAAATGATCAACCAATTATACCTATGGAACTTTGTAAAAATAGATAAATAAACAACTGCCTTAGAGGTGGTCAGAAAATATCAGGATCATCCCACGCATGACCAAGGATTCTTCTTTTTCTTTTTTTAGCCTTTGCTTTCTGACATTTCTGTGAATGGTGTGTTGCAGCCGGCGTGTTTTTTGAATGCATTCTTTTTGGTTAGAAGCCTCGCGGGATCAAAACTATGTAATATAAATTCGTTAGAAGTGGGTTATATCCATCATGTTATACGTAAATGCTCTTTCCCATAAAAAGATTTAATATGCTTACTTGCAATATCCGTGAGATTCAGTTAATATCCCTTACCTGAGATCTTGTATTTTACGTTCGTGCGTCACCTAATAGTCACAGAGAAATGTGTTCCGTAAATAATCAAGCGCCTGTTGTCAAGCTGAAGTGTGATTCAACCTCTACGCTAACAGAAACGGTAATATATTTTATCCCAAAGTAATGAGAGATGGCCAGACTGTATTGATGGTCAAGAACAATGAAAATTTTTTTTATGGCAAATCTGAGAGAACTGTCAAACTGTACAGCTCTTTTGCGATGGGAACAATATGGTGAAGTGATAAATAATTATTAATTAAATTTCACTTAGCTAAAAATCCGTCATTGTCCCGAGATACCTCTGCTTTGGCAGTCAGCACTGTAAGGAAGAACGATCGAGCCAAACTAGCTGATAAGCAGTAAAGAAAACGAGCTTTAATGACGTCATATGACGTCAAGGGAAACCTCCCCCAACCCCCACCCCACCCCATCAGCCATCACCATCGTAGGGGAAGCGTTTCGACCTCTAGGCCCAGTCCGTATTACTTGGTTTGAATGCTTTGATTACGGTGCTCACCTGCTTAATTGTTCATTCTGCCGTCCCGAGCTGGGATCCGAAGGCCCTCTATGTCCTCGACCCAGTCATTCATCTTGGATTTGCAATTCAAAATGGCCATGTTGTCGTCGTCTCGAGTGCAATGGGCGTTTGTTTGGTGTCCGTCTTATGCATTGCAAACGACAGGGTGCGATGGAGGGAAAGATTTGGTGTTTTTTGCGAAAATTTTGCTGAATTTCTATGGGTGAAAATTTTTAGCCTCTGTCTCTCACTCTCTCTCTCTCTCTGTTCTGTGTACGGGAAGGCAGGGGTGATTATTAACACAGGAATTCTGAAAAGGTTCTTAGCAATAGTCCTTCGGAGAGTGTTTGTGGCATTATTTTAAATTAAAGTACCTCTTTGCTGCTTCACCCTTATATTTTTCCTGCATTTCCTCTAGTCTCTTGTCAACTGTCCAACGTCTTCAGCTCGGCCATACTCCTGTGGAAGTTTAGAAAAGTGACTCAAAGTTAATAATAATGATAATAGTTTTCAGTAAATGTGATTGCATGTGAGGTTGATGGATCTGTGTTCATCCGACCTCTTTCGGGCTCATTGGCGATTACACAGAGCCAGCAATGTAAATATTTTGAAACAGGTTATTCTCGTCATCATCGTTATGACAATCTAAATGGCTATTGTTTTTTTTTTCTTCTTTTTTGTGTTTGGCGGCAAGCTGTTGTAAGTCTTGTCTCAAAACTTATTTAATAAAAGAAATGGGCTAGAGACCTAGAGGCCCTTGAGAAAGTAATTTAAGTTCCACAGCCTCTTAAAAGCTGGCCCGTTATTCAGACTTATTTCCAAGGGATCAACACTGGCAGTGTAGTTCAAATGAAGTCGAACTCTCACAATAAAAGAGAAATTAGTTCAATTCGTTTTCTTCTTAAAGGGGAAAAAATCTCAAAGGTTTAAGGAGACTCAAAGTATTTCTGGGTTTTAAGATATTTTATATTGCTAAAGATGTTAATTGAGGACCATATCATAAATATTCTGAAATTGCTAGCATGATAACTGTAAAGTATTCGGACATGTGAATGAGATTGTTGTCTGTACTGTGTTGATGCTTGGTTTTCTGTGTGTTTTTTTTTTTCGGTGGTCTGTCATACATTATTTGCGCATATATTGGTCTAAAAATATTTATTGAATCGGTAAAAATATTTCGAAAATCCGATTACTTATGGCTACATTTTCGATGGTATCGTCCGCTCTTAACAATTTTGGAATGAATGGCTTTCAAGACCTGCTCCCTGACAGCTAAAATGCCTTGCTGTCCAATATTCCATAACACTTGATATTAAATCCAGACCATTTCTAAATTGTATGTAGCTCTGCATTCGAATCGGGCAAACATAAGCCGTTTATATCTCAATATCCTAATTCGGATATGGGTGTATCATCATTCAAAATGAATTATCCTGTAAGTATCCCCCGTAATGCACAATGAAGTGGCTGCTTGCCTTCGTAAGGGTTTAGAAAGGGTCATGAAAGTAGTTTGTGAGACTAAATTCCAGCATAAACTAAGACTTCATGGATTAGCCGATATCGTGCCATACTTCTACTTCATGGCTAATTTTACATAGGTAGCACAGCACTTAATGGTCTGCGTGTTTAATGATAATTCATATTACCCTCAGTTCTAAGCTTTTTTTTTCATCACCACCGAAAAGCTTTCTTTTCGTCACCACCGAAGAGCTTTCTTTTTGTCAACACCAAAGAGCTTTCTTTTCGTCACCACCGAAAAGCTTTCTTTTCGTCACCACCGAAGAGCTTTCTTTTTGTCAACACCAAAGAGCTTTCTTTTCGTCACCACCGAAAAGCTTTCTTTTTGTAACCACTGAAAAGGTTTTTTTTGTCACCACCAAAGAGCTTCCTTTTCGTCACCACTGAAGAGCTTTCTTTTCGTCAACACCAAAGAGCTTTCTGTTCGTCACCACCGAAGAGCTTTCTGTTCGTCACCACCGAAGAGCTTTCTTTTCGTCACCACCGAAGAGCTTTCATTTTGTCACCATCGAAGAGCTTTCTATTCGTCACTACCGAAGAGCTTTCTGTTCGTCACCACCGAAGAGCTTTCTTTTCGTCACCACCGAAGAGCTTTCTGTTCGTCATCACCGAAGAGCTTTCATTTTGTCACCACCGAAGAGCTTTCTGTTCGTCATCACCGAAGAGCTTTCATTTTGTCACCACCGAAGAGCTTTCTGTTCGTCATCACCGAAGAGCGTTCTTTTCATCACCACCGAAACGCTTTCTTTTCGTCACCACCGAAGAGCTCTCTTTTCATCAGCACTGAAGAGCTTTCTTTGAGCTTTCATTTCGTCACCACCGAAGAGCTTTCTTTTCGTCACCACGGAAGAGCTTCTTTTCATCACCACGGAAGAGCTTTCTTTTTGTCACCACCAAAAAGCTTTCTTTCCGTCACCACTGAAGAGCTTTCTTTTCTTCACCACCGAACAAAAATGAATGTTGATTGTTGCGAGAAAACTTTGCCTGTTATATTTACTGAGATGATAATTATGGTGCCATGCTTTTTAGGTCTTGTGTCACGCCATTGGTAAGAGTGAAGTTCTTCTGTTTGGATGTCAACAGCCTCACGGGATCTTAACCTACCAAGTAAAATTCCTCGAGGTGGTGGTTCCCATCTCTTCCAAACAGTTTCAATTATGGGATCAGCACATACTACTTCTTGTACATAGCTTCTTCATCCATACTCCGTTGCGTTGTCATTGCACAGTGTCAGATTTTCATTCTATTCACCTATGGATGTTAATTTTTGTGTGATGAGGAGGATTGGCAGTAATGCTGTTAAAAAAGCCGTCAACCGCTTCTTACATTTTCCTTTCCGTTGCTTACTTGTTAAATTTTCTTTCTTCTGTCTCTCTTGTTCTCTCTCTCTCTCTCTCTCCTCTCTCTCTCTCTATATATATATATATATATATACATATATATATATATATATATTATATATATATATATATATATATATATATAATAAAAGGAGCCCATAAAAAAACCAAAATATAGAGACTGCTGTCTCTCTCTTCAGGTATATGAATGAGAAAAGTTTACAGAAAAGGTGATATTTATACCAAGATATCCATCCACAGGTAAGCCAATTTAGGTCACCCCCGCTTATAATCTTCCTTTAATCTTCTTAAGCGTTGGTTGAATGAAAACCTTGTCGGTAACATCTGAATCCCATGCTCCTTTTGAGATGTTCATTACCTGCCTCTTTTTTATTATTAAGGCCGATTCCATCCTTTGACTCTTGTACCGGCAGTTGCTGCTATAAATTATACGTGACAAATTCCAGTTTATTCTATGGTTATGTTCATTTATATGGTTGAAAATAGCCGAGTTCTGTTGTACATACCTAACTGACCGTTTGTGTTGTATTAATCTCTGGGGAAGTGATTTTCCTATAAATCCGATGTAAGATTGTTCACAGTCCTGGCATGGGATTTCATAAACCCCTGTTTCCTTGGGGAATGTCTTTGTTGGACGTTAATCAGGGATTTTGCTAAGGTGTTTGGGTAAGTAAATGCAAAAGGGTTAGATTTTCCAAGGGTCTTAGTCGGTCTTAATCTTGTCCAGGTGAGGAATTTTTATTTGATTGTTGGGTGTCTCTTTGGTCTTGTTTTGAGGGTAGAATAAATATATATATGTATATATATATATGTGTATATATATATATATATATATATATATATATATATATATATATGTATATACATATATATTATATATCTATATCTATATATATAATATATATATAATATTCATTATATATATATATATATATATAAAACATACGTGCACACGCACACAGATATCTATATGTGTATATTATTTGTATAACCTTGTATATTGTTTTAATTGGCTTTGTTTTGTTTTTCTTTTTCACATATAACCTTTTTTTTCCTGAAAGTTTCCTTAAAAAGTTAGTGGCTACGTGGCCTTTTCAAATTTAACTTGTCCATGTTGAATAATAGCAATAATTATCATTGGGATCATCTCATGACTAGAAAGAATTATTATTATTATTATTATTATTATTATTATTATTATTATTATTATTATTATTATTATTATTATTATTATTATTATTATTATTCTCAAAGTTGCCGGTGGTGATGGTGGTTACATTACCGTGATATATATTCCACAGGAGCGCGGGAGTTTCTCGTAAAACTAAAGTTCCTTTAAGCTCTAAATCGTATCAGGGCGAGAGGTAAACTTGGTGTGTGGGAGTAAGGATGTTGCCTGCTCTCTCTCTCTCTCTCTCTCTCTCTCTCTCTCGCTCTCTCTCTCTCTCTCTCTCAACATAATTTTTATGAAGCGTTAAAATTTATCATTTAATTAATTAAAAGAAATTTAGTTTCATATTGGAGTTCAAGTGGATTTCTCATGTAGTGATTACTAAAAGGCCATATATATATATATATATATATATATATATATATATATATATATATATATATATATATATATATATTATATAATTAGATATATATAGAATATATATGTATATATAATATATATTATATATATTATATACTGTATATGATATCTCACATCGATGTGATATATATATATTATATATATGTCCTTTATATCTATATATGCCCCATGTGGGATGAAATATATCATAGATTCCCCTTAATTTTCCCCTTCGGTACATATATGAAATATATCATTTGGGAGGTTAAAGTGAATTTAGATATTAAAGGACATTTGTAGCTTGAATTGATATATATGTATATGTATATATATGTATATATATATATATATATGTATATATTATATATATATATAGGTATATATAGCCCCACTAGATGTCAGGAAGTGTATATCGAAACCATATCTCATGAAATACCATGAGAAGTAGATGCCTAGCAAGACACCGCAGCGGAGCAAGGATGTTGGTTTGTGTGTGTGTGTGTGTGTGTGTGTGTGTTAAACAGGGAGAGAGAAAGTTCAAAGTTGATCTTTTCTTTACAATATTGCTGGTAGGGATCGGCATGAAAACGAATACTGAATTGTTTCTTACTAAAATTTGCAGAATGCTAGAAAAGTTGATGAACAGCGTTTAATGTTAATCTATTTTTTTTTTTTTTTTTAACTGTTGGAAGACCGAAGGTACATTCACGATTGTCTGAACAACTGTCTGTATCGTTCGCAAAAACACTGTGTACGGGCTTGTCTGAATGCAAAAGTGGGCGGAGCTTCGTGTCTGTACGATCTCAGCGGGAAGCTGTCACGACCAAGGTTGCTGGCTTGCGACTTATTAGTCTGTCATACACAGATCGTTCAATGTATGGGTTTGTCTGCCGATGTAACGCTATCGCGCGCGTCTCTTCTAGAGATGATGCCATGTCTTTTCAAGACAAAATCTTTGTTCAGACTGAAATCGGTGCGGAGATCGTTCATACTGAATGAATAGTGTGTGTGTGGGTCGATAACGACAGTCGTTCAGACAGTGTATGGTTGCCTTTAGTCTTTTATCTGTAGGGCACATCCCCTGGCTTACTCAGATTTTACATAACATGTTTGCAAAGTCGTTGGTTCCTGAGACATTACATATATATATTGCATATCAGAGCAAAGGAGATTGAAATAGGCGAAATGAGTCTTATGTTCTTCAAATAATAAGGAAAGTAATCATTACATTTTTTAACCCTTTCCATAATTCTTTTGTTTAGTTATCGGCGCTTCTAAAAATATATGCAATGAATAGGGGTTCATATCGTTAACGAAGAGTAAGCATTTGCGGGAGATAATTCTTTGCTTATTTTAATACCCAAAATATGCCGTCCCGGATTACTAGTCTCCACAAAACACAAGTTTTGTCGGGTTAAAACTTCACAG
>NC_061107.1:111535136-111542636 GCF_015104395.2 Macrobrachium nipponense
CTCATATGCGAAGAAGATGAATAAAAGAAGAATAGAAATAGGCCCTCTGAGAATTGAAGGGAGATTAACGAATGAAAAAAAGGAAATTTGCAACATACTGGCAGAACGATATAAGAGAGAATTCACCCCTAGAATAGATAATGAAGATAATGATATAGAAGTAAGGGACGAAAATAGTGAATATTTAGCTGACATAGAAATTAATGAAGCTGATATTGTGCAGGCAATTAATGAAATTAAAAATGGAGCTGCTGCAGGGCCGGATGGAGTCCCTGCTATTTTGTTAAAGAAAGTAGTTCATTCTATCGCAAAGCCACTTGCAATATTATTAAGACAAAGTGTAGATACAGGCAAGATTTATGATGAGCACAAATTAGCATATATCACCCCTACTTTCAAAATTGGATCAAGACTAGAGGCAAGTAAATTATAGGCCTGTGAGTCTAACATCACATATTATGAAAGTGTATGAAAGGGTAATGAAGAAAAATATTATGAAACTTTAATAAAAAATAATTTGTTTAATATAGGACAACACGGTTTCGTACCCGGAAAAAGTACACAAACCCAACTGTTAGTCCACCGTGAGAACATATTCAAAAATATGAAAAGCGGAAATGAAACAGATGTGGTTTATCTAGACTTTGCAAAAGCTTTTGACAAAGTAGACCATAATATATTAGCAAAGAAAATTAGAAAACACAATATCGTAGATAAAGTAGGAAGATGGTTAAAAGAATTTTTACACAACAGAAAACAGATAGTTATTGCAAACGATGAGAAATCGGATGAAACCAAGGTAATATGCCGGGTGCCACAAGGTACGGGGCGGCTAGCATGCAATATTGTTTGTTATTATGATTGAAGACATAGACAGTAATGTTAAGGATTCGGTAGTGAGTAGTTTCGCTGATGACACAAGAATAAGTAGAGAAATTACTTGTGATGAAGATAGGAACGCTTCTACAAAGAGACCTTAACAAAGTATATGATTGGGCAGAGGTAAATAGGATGGTATTTAACTCTGATAAATTTGAATCAATAAATTATGGAGACAGAGAAGGAAAGCTATATGCATATAGGGGACCTAATAATGGGACAATCACAAATAAGGAAGCAGAGTTAAAGACCTTGGTGTGATGATGAATAGGAACATGTTATGCATGATCAAATAGCCATTCTGTTGGCAAAATGTAAAGCAAAAATGGGAATGTTGTTACGGCACTTCAAAACAAGAAAAGCTGAACACATGATTATGCTTTATAAAACATATGTTCGTAGTCCACTTGAATATTGCAATATGATATGGTACCCACACTATCAAAAGGAATTGCACAAATAGAGAGTGTACAAAGGTCCTTTACAGCTGCATATAGGGGACCTAATAATGAGACAATCACAAATAAGGAAGCAGTTAAAGACCTTGGTGTGATGATGACTAGAACATGTTATGCATGATCAAATAGCCATTCTGTTGGCAAAATGTAAAGCAAAAAATGGGAATGTTGTTACGGCACTTCAAAACAAGAAAAGCTGAACACATGATTATGCTTTATAAAACATAGTTCGTAGTCCACTTGAATATTGCAATATGATATGGTACCCACACTATCAAAAGGATATTGCACAAATAGAGAGTGTACAAAGGTCCTTTACAGCTAGAATAGAAGAAGTTAAGGACCTAGACTACTGGGAAAGACTACAATCCTTAAAATTATATAGTCTAGAAAGGAGAAGAGAACGCTACATGATATTCAGGCATGGAAACAAGATAGAAGGAATAACAGAAAATATCATGGAACTAAAAATATCAGAAATAGCAAGCAGAGGTAGATTAATAGTGCCAAAACTATACCAGGAAAAATAAGGAAAGCACACAGACTTAATCCACTACGCACCAGCATCGATAATGCAGCGTCTATTCAATACGTTGCCAGCTCATCTGAGGAATATATCAGGAGTGAGCGTAGATGTGTTTAAGAATAAGCTCGACAAATATCTAAACTGCATCCCAGACCATCCAAGATTGGAAGATGCAAAATATACCGGAAGATGTACTAGCAACTCTCTGGTAGACATTAGAGGCGCCTCACACTGAGGGACCTGGGGCAACCCGAACGAACTGTAAGGTGTAAGGTCTCTCTCTCTCCAGTAAGGATATCAATACCTATTCACGAGGTCATTATTCATTTCAGCACCGCATCTGTAATTGACCTAGTTTTTCGGTACCATAGCATAGTACAGTCGGCCACACATATAAGTAAACACATTCCAGCCACAAGGGCTGGATGTGATCTGGTAACACTGGAACTGTGCCTCCAGACGCACGATAAAACCCGCCCCTCCACCGTGGCCACCGCCCTCCACACGTCTTCCCCGAAGATTTTTCCCTCCAACCTTCACTCTCACCCTTTCAAGCACACGTTTATAACTTCTGCTCCCTCTCTCTAATTTCTTCTTTAAGGAAAATAATATAACTAAATCTATTCTGTAGGTTTATTTTCTCATCATGTGGAGACGAGACAACCCGTCTGTTCAACTTTTGTCGTAATAATATTATTACTTGCTGTTACCGACAGATGAATTAACTTGGTTTTCGTGGCGCTCTCTTGTAATAATGGGATTTAGCTATCTACCAATAAAACCCTTGTCTATCAAATAACAGCATACCTACTACTCTTTAATTCTAATTGTAATATCAACAGCCGCATTCCAAATTCTTATTATTACAAAGACAACTAGCATCAGATCGTGTAGGACCTTACGTAACTCAAATTAAGCATGAAGAAATAAAGAAGGCATAAGTTGAGGAGAGAAAGACCTCCATAGAACTAGAAGACACTGAAGGAGGAGAAACAAAGAGACAGTTATAAGAGAGAGGACAACAGTAAGAAGGAGGCAGACGGAAAGGAGACAGTGTAATAGAGCTAAGAGTGTGGCTGGTGTCACAAGGGGCACCATACCCTCTTAAGTATAATGGGGGCATAGGTCTTGACTTCTCGTTATTATGGGAGTCGATTCTTCCTTATGGTTGGACGTTTGTTTGGTCACAACCGACATTCACAGGATCAAATTCTCGATTTTTTGTGCCACAACCGACATTCACAGGATCAAATTCTCGATTTTTTGTGCATGATTTTAACTGCTCGTCATACGTCTACATTTAATGATGGCAAGTATGTGCATTTTTGTTTGTTTGTGTTCGTCCCGCAGGTGTGAATTCCCACTTTAAGAATGTATCAAGTAATAATGAGATTATATCCTTATATATATATATATATATATATATATATATATATATATATATATATATTATATATATATATATATATATATATATATATATATATATATATATATATATATATATATATATATATATCATTTGACGTCCAAACCTGATGTTACTAACATTTTAATGTGTACGTAATTAAGGGACAAATATTACAGCACCCTGTAATTAATGATACACAATAGATTGAAAAATAACCATTTATTATAAAATATGTATCGGTATTTAGTCCATCCACCATCGTTGGCGATGACATCTTGCAGTCTATTGGGGACGGAGGCTACATGATTGTAGACGATGTGTTGATTTTTTCTGAATATCTCCCATTCGGACATGGTGTGTTGGAGGAGCTCCCTTGATGATCGCTCTTGGCCTGGGATCCAGTTAACGATGGTCCCCCAGCAATTTTCCAAGGGATTCATATCACACCCCTTACTTGGCCAGTCCAGCAGGTCAATGTCTCGTTGTTCCTCAAACCAACGCTTAACTATCCTGGCTGTGTGAATGGGACAGTTGTCCTGCAAAACAAACGTCACATATATAGTATATATTAATTATTTTTTATAAGAGGCGTCAAATTGTGAAGGGTGAGCTGGACATAATCTTTAATTTTAGGTTCTGCCTGTTTCTCCCTGTTTAGATCTCTCCTTTCTCCTGGTTTGAAAAGCTGAGAGATATTCCACCTTCGACTCCTCCCAAAGGGTTCGAAGCCATAAGCCACGTGAAGTTGAAGTTTTATCGTGGAGAGGATGAAGGTGGAATTTCGCTTAGCTTTTCAATCCAGGAGGAAGGAGAGATTTGAACTGGGAGACGGAACCTTACGTTAAAGATTATCTCCAGCTCACCCTTCCGACAAATGACACCTCATATGATACTTGCATATCATATCTATCTATATATATATATATATATATAATATATATATATATATATATATATATATATATATATATCTAAAAAAAAAAATTCACCAATAACATGACTGGAATATCTTGAAGTAATAAAAGTCCACTCTTATGAGAAATGTGTATTAAAAATACATAAAGACTGGAGCTTTCGTGTACTTCATTAGTAGACCTCATCAGCCGTACTGATTTTCCCTTTTCAAAAAATATGCAAAAAGTTTACGAAGGACAGGCGTCTCCAGAGAGGTAGTTCAACCACGACGATCGGCTCGTCCTTTTGGCCAGCCATTTTGAACGAGGGAATAAACATGATTGAGATAGTTTGTTTTGGTTGTTATCTCCCTTGGAGACGGTTCCAGAGTCCTGCCTGTCCTTCGTAACTTTTTTTTTATATTTTTTGAAAAGGAAAAATCAGTACGGCTGATGAGGTCTACTGATCAAGTAGACGAAAGCTCCCGTCTTTTATGTATTTTTTAATCACATTTATATAGTGTTGACTTTTATTACTTCATATAAAATAATAATAATAATAATAATAATAATAATAATAATAATAATAATAATAATAATAATAATAATGATAAGAATAATGATAATAATAATAATAATAATAATAATAATAATAATAATAATAATAATAATAATAATAATAATAATAATAATGATAATAATAAGCATTACTATTGCCTACTAAATTAATACCAAATGAATGGCAGATATTCAGTAGTAACAACACTCAGTGCTGAGCCGTTGCGAGTCAAAAAGGAAACAAAAGCCGTGAGTAGTTTCTTAAAACAAGGAAAAATCATCCTTGAAGTTTGATGCCAGAAGATGGCGAATACCTCAAGAACCAACAACCATACAACTGATTCGTTCTCACGGAGCTCAAATGTTCTCTTCTGACTCGCAACAACTCATATATTTTTACATTTTGTAACAAGTTCTGTATAAATAGAGCAAGTTAATAAGACAAGTTAATGAAACCAGCACTACAACAGAGTTTTCCCTATTACTACAATTTGCGAGAAGAAAATACATACTTGCATGAACAGAATGCGCTCTGGGTAGGGAAATGCCATGTATTTCAAGGTATTGGTCGGCGTTGAATCTTCCTTGTATTTCTGCCAGCTCACCCAGGGTGTATAAGTTAACCCATCCCCACACGTTACAGGTAACGGGGCCGCTTCTGCCTTGTTCGTAGATATGCTCACTGGAGTATCTTGTATTATTGCGTCGACAACATTGCAACTGTCAGTGCAAGGTCGACGCAAATGTTTTCTCATCAGAAAAAAACAACTCTTGCCCAGAAACCTAAGTCTTCGTTGACATACTGCCGGGCAAAATGAAGGCGCCAACGATGGTGGATGGACTAAATACTGATACTGTAACTGAAGGGAGGGCCTTTTTTGGTAGCGGGATGAATATGTTCAGAAAGTCTTAATAAAACTAAGATATTGTTGTTGTTAGAAGTGTAATGTAGTTTCATAGAGACTAAGCAATAGTTTGTTTTTGGTCGTATCTTATTATATAACATATTTTATAATAAATGGTTATTTTTCAATCTATTGTGTATCCTTAATTATAGGGTGCTGTAATATTTGTCCCTTAATTACGTATACGTTAAAATGTTACTAATATCAGATTTCGACGTCAAATGATATATATGTATATATTTATATATATATATATATATATATATATATATATATATATATATATATATATATATATATATATATATAGGATAATAATCTTACTATTACTTGATACATTCTTTACGTTGTTGTTGATTGAAGTGTAATGTGGTTTCATAGAGACTAAGCAATAGTTTTGTTTTTGGTCGTATCTTATTATATAACATATCTTATAATAAATGGTTATTTTTCAATCTATTGTGTATCCTTAATTATAGGGTGCTGTAATATTTTGTCCCTTAATTACGTTATACTTTAAAATGTTACTAATATCAGGTTTGGAGCGTCAAATGATATATATATATACTATATATATATATATATATATAGTATATATATATCCATATATATATATATATATATATATATATATATATATATACACATATATATATATATAGGGATATAATCTTATTATTACTTGATACATTCTTAACGTGGGAATTCACAAATGCAGGACGAACGCAAACAAACAAAAACGCACATGCTTGCCATCGATAAATGTAGACGTATGCCGAGCAGTTAAAATCATGCACAAACATACGAGAATTTGACCCAATGTCGGATGTGATCCAATGATAGTCGGTTGTGACCAAACAAACGTCCAACCATAAGGAAGAATCGACTCCCATAATAACCCCTATGACAAGTTAAGACCTATGCCCCCATTATACTTAAGAGGGTATAGTGCCCCTTGTGACACCAGCCACACTTCAGCTCTATTACACTGTCTCCTTTCCGTCTGCCTCCTTCTTGCTGTTGTCCTCTCTCTTATAACTGTCTCTTTGTTTCTCCTCCTTCAGTGTCTTCTAGTTCTATGGAGGTCTTTCTCTCCTCAACTTATGCCTTCTTTATTTCTTCATGCTTAATTTGAGTTACGTAAGGTCCTACACGATCTGATGCTAGTTGTCTTTGTAATAATAAGAAATTGGAATGCGGCTGTTGATATTACAATTAGAATTAAAGAGTAGTAGGTATGCTGTTATTTGATAGACAAGGGTTTTATTGGTAGATAGCTAAATCCCATTATTACAAGAGAGCGCCACGAAAACCAAGTTAATTCATCTGTCGGTAACAGCAAGTAATAATATTATTACGACAAAAGTTGAACAGACGGGTTGTCTCGTCTCCACATGATGAGAAAATAAACCTACAGAATAGATTTAGTTATATTATTTTCCTTAAAGAAGAAATTAGAGAGAGGGAGCAGAAGTTATAAATGTGTGCTTGAAAGGGTGAGAGTGAAGGTTGGAGGGAAAAATCTTCGGGGAAGACGTGTGGAGGGCGGTGGCCACGGTGGAGGGGCGGGTTTTATCGTGCGTCTGGAGGCACAGTTCCAGTGTTACCAGATCACATCCAGCCCTTGTGGCTGGAATGTGTTTACTTATATGTGTGGCCGACTGTACATTGTGATTTAGATCGCCTCAAATACTGCGTTGTTAAAAATAGTTACAGTGTTTGTATATATATTTTATTAGTCTGTTTATAAATTTTTTTAATGTAAATGTTTACGGTTTTCTTTATATTCTCCTAAAGCACTGGTTTGCATAGGTTTCTTCTAGCTGAGTATTTCTACTAGATGTATCCATATATTATTTGACTTTAGAGT
>NC_061107.1:111547636-111555136 GCF_015104395.2 Macrobrachium nipponense
TATGTCTAGACTGTGTACTCATGGTGCTCCTTATTTCTAGGATGTGATACTTGACCTTTACCTAACTTTTATGCACATTTCTTATTCACCTGGAAATCCTTGTTATATCCCTTTTTGTGTATTTCTAAGAAAACACTCATGTCTGTGGTTTAGTATAAGACTTAAAATACTTGATCCTTTCTCAGTTTACTAAAAATAAAAACCTGATTCTGTCCCTTTTTTGTAGAAGATGTATTTGATCCTTTTTTTTTTTTTTAAACCATTCAGGAAATTGTTTGGCTGATTTCCTTACTATTTGTTAGCAAAACATTTTTGGAAACTGCTTTGTTCCTTCCCTGATGACCGGGAACGCAAAATGGTCTCTTTCTCTCTCCTTCAATTGTCGACAGAACCTATATTTCCTTATCATTCCCATGGAAACCTGTATTATTAATTTTGTTAAATCTTAATTTTCTGGACACCAACAATGTGTCCTGCCCTTGCCTTTTATTGAAGCAACAATTCTCTCATTTCCACATCTCTCATATGTATTCATTCCTGCATTGTGTATTTTGGCATTCTGTGTGTGTGCCTTCAGTGTTAGCGAGTGTCGGATTAATCCTTTATCCTTATGTACTTTTAGTTTAATGTCTGTAGCCATCGAAATTTTCGTTAATTGCCTTGAATTAATAATTTGTTGTTACGTGTATTTTGTTTGTTTAATTTACTACAAGATTTATTTACGTTCATTCAATGTAAATTTTAATAAAGTTCATATCATATTTTTCGAGATGTGTTAAGGCGTTTGTTTTCTTTGTTTTTAGCAATAGAATTGAATGATATTTTCATGTTTTGTTTTAATGTATTCATTTTTTGCTGGCTGAATCGTTCAAAATCTCCAAAAGTCTATATTTTATTGAGCTGTGAACATGTATTTTCAGATTAGAATAGTTATTGCTGGCCTAACAGCACAGGCTCAAGCTCTGGTTATAATTATAGAAGTATTTACTAGTGGCCTTTGTTTTTTTATTTCATTTTCGATCGATATGCTTTGGCTTATTAAGAAATGTTTAGCCTTGCATGTCACCTTTGTAGTGTGCCTAGAGAGAAGCATTTAGGCTACACGGGAGTGCCCCCTCTGGATTAAGCAGATCATGAGCTTTTGGATTTCAATGTCTCTCCCCAGTGTTTTTCTCTCCACTGAATCCAAATTAAATCTGTATGTTTTAACGTTTCATTGCATATTTAATTGTGTTTGTATGCTAATGATTTAAATTGGTATGATTTAACTGTAACATTGTTCGGTTTGAAAATTTTAAAATTGTATTTGAATTGTTTTCCTAAATTTATTTGACATTAACCAAAATTGAAATCCTACGGGTGTCATGCTAGGCATCCTGCCCTGTGCTTGGGTACGTTAAAGAGGTTGTGATTCCATTGTGGCTGTGATGACCTTAGGACGTGGAAGGGGACTTGAATCCCTTTGTGTGTTTATTTACGTACTTATCATTTCGTCGGCGAAAAGATTTTGCCAGCTCTTATTTTGATCGAAACTTTTGAAGTGATCCTGTCCAGAAATCGAAAACATTCGACCACTGGTACAGTTACACATTTGTACAGGTATATTCAAGGTCATCCAAAGAATCCTAATATATGTGAGGTATCAGCTAATGCAAAACGTTAATGATTCATGAACTTTGCTGATACATAATGCGAAATCACTGACATGCATAATCCAGAGAGCCGATAGTCAACGGTATTCATGAATAATGAGGTTACAATACTATAATAACCACAAACGCTTTGGCATCACAACTGCTTTTAATTACTCACGCTCTGTCTCACATTCCCTCAATTACTCTTGCTTTGTCGTAGATGCACTGTTGTTGATAACTGTTCTTTTTTTGACTGCTTTCAGATGATCAACGTGATCAAAGGAAGGCCGTTTTAGAAAGGAATGTTAATAAAAGGGAAAGACAGCGAATCTCAAAAGAAATGGTAAGGTGGTCACATGCGCAGTGTATTAATGGAGATGTTTTCCAAACATTTCTTTCCTTCGCTGGCGAAGGGAATTGACTCCATGGAATGTGACGGCCATGGCATGATGTTTATCTGTTTTTACCTCTTAAGTTGTACTTCTTGCTGTATTTTGCTTAGCTGGATTTTCCAGAGAGGCTTTTCCAACAAGGGAGTACTATTGTAGCAAAATGGAATGGTGTTTAGCTTTTTGAATGTCTGGAGAACAAATTTGCTAAATTTGCCATAATTTTTGCTGGCATCCTGGACTTAGATTTCGTAGAATTATAGAAAGTGTGTGATTTTTACGTAGTTGTTATATGTATCATACCGTGTAGCAAAGTTAATTTTTATATCTTACGAGTAATGGTTCATTGGTGTGCTCCGTGCAGCCAACTTGGTTGTGCCTGTGGAGACATTTAAAGATACTGCAGTGGGTGTCATAGTCATTGGTATGCAGTTTTCATTCTCGCGTCTCCTTTAGCTGAAGTTTAGCGTCATAGATTTAAGGAATGAATATGAGTTCGAATATTTATATTGTGGTAGTAATCATAAATATGTTGGAGTCTGTATATATACATACACACACAGATATATATATATATATATATATATATATATATATATATATATATATATATATATATATCTGTGTGTGTGTGTGTACGTAGCCTTTGTTCACATAAGAATTGATTTCACAGAGTCAAGTGGATCATTAAATCAAATATATACGAAGTAACCTTTATGAACAAGTTGCCTCCCTTTTCAATGTTGTAATCCAAGTAGCACTGGGCCGCCCAACCCTCTAGTGCCCACAGAAGCCCATTTGACTATGTCACTTGTTAATCGCCGAGGGGTTGTGCGAAGGGCCATGTCGAAGCGATCTCCATCTCCCCTCTATCATTAACCCGTGTCCATTTGAAAGTTCCGCAATTTCCCCCGTGGTATTATTTCTTACTCTGTTGTCGTCTGATTCCTAATATTCTTCAACTATTATTTTGTAAATGTGACATTGATTAAACGTTATTCAGGATCAGACTTACATTTAACTCGCTCAAACAAAAACAAAATAATAATTTTCATCCAAAAAGGCAGTTAGCATTTTTGTTTTGAACCAGTAGTTGTAAGCAATATAAAGAAACGGAAAGGAAACTAGGATGACAAATACCTGGAATGCCTGAAGCAGGCAGAAGGCCTGCCTGCAAGTCGTGGTTTCATTTTTCTGACAGAAAGAGCATCTGCAATGAGAAGGTCCAGTTTGTATATAGCTTTATACGGGCGAGATTTTGAAGTCTTGGTGCGTGAAACTATGGTCTTGTGGTGAGAGTGAGCTCTAGTACCTGACTGAGATGCTTTTGTGAATGTTCGTACGGTTCTGATGCTCCTCTCCAGGTGTTGCAACCAACTGTTGCGGATACCAATAGACCTGGTATTACGGTCAGGACAGGTGAACTGATAAATAGCGCATGAAGCTAAGCATTCAGGTAGGGACTCTTTCTTGCTTATGTAAGATCCAATTGTGAATTTATCAATCATATTTTACGTCTCTTTGTATACTGTTATATACTGCGTCAGTTTACTGGACAGCTAATTGCGCGAAGCTTTTTACTTACTTAAACCAATGAAAATTAATCAATGAAATGCTTGATCCACAGTTCCCCTGTCTTGAAAGCATGGGTTAGTTGGAGAGTTAAATGACGATAGTTGTATTAACCTTTTAATTGAAAGTTGACGATAAACACCCAGAAGAGGCCCAATTATTATCCGATGAAATTATAGTTTTATGTTGTGGTTTCCCTGTGCCACTCCAAATAACAGCGAAGAATTTAATTAGGACTGTTATATCCTCACAATTGCTTTAGGAGGAGAAAATATCTGGAATGCAGGTGCGGAATCTACTGTCTTCGGTCGTTCTTATTCAGTGTCCAAGATGAGTGGCGAAGTGCTGTTCTGTTGACTCGTTAAATGTTTCAGATAAGTGCAGATCAGTGTAATGGTGATATAAAGAATTGGAATACAGTAAATCAGTGGTTCCCAAACTTGACCATACCAAGGACCCCCAGATATGATAAGTTCCCGCCCATGACCCCAGCCAATCAACAGTTATTATTACCAAACAGGGGTACCCAGTACAACGTTTTACATTTAATATTTGCATATTCCTGCACAAAATAAGTATAAGTAAATATACAAAATATTTTTAACATTTTCCATTGCTTTAAATTCTTCCATTTCTATACAAAGTAAAATTGGTGAAAAGAGTCATAGTTTTTTTTTCTATACTTGAAAAAATATCAATTTTTTTCATTGTGTCGCTGACCCACTAAGGTGTTTCCATGGCCGCGAACACCAGTTTGGGAACCACTGCAGTAAAAGACCAGTCATTTTTCGTCCGGTTAGAATTTTCTTCCCGATTAAAAACCAAACGTTTAAGAATATGTAGAAGAAATAAAGAGAATTAAAAGCGTTGAAAAAGACAAAACGAAACTATGCTATGGCGTTGTCCCTGCCACCTGCGGAGAAAGTGGAAATATGCCGAGAAATTGCTAATGTGTTGTTAGTATGTTGTGGCGTATTTTGCTCGTTATAACTTCGAGGAGAATCGTAAACATAAGTGTCGGCAACAGCATATGATAGATGGGATGCTGCAATGCAAGAAACATTAGTAAAGTGCCTGTTTCCTAGTGTGTGTGTGTGCGCGCGCGTGTGTGTGTATGTGGCAAAATAGAAAGATTGTCTTGTGTTTGCTAAATTGAATTTTAGTACTAACTGGTTTTTACTACGCGCGCGCACACACACACACAACACACACACACACACACACACACATATATATATATATATATATATATGTGTGTGTATATATGTATATATATTTATATATAGGATTTTTATCACATCATATACATGCATGCATTAAGCTACAAATGACCTATAATATTCAGTTGGCTCTACCTCGGAATTATTATATTTAGCCAGAGGGGAATTTTTTAGTTGGTGATAATTTCGTCCACTCGTGTATTCGAACCAGCGGACAGAGGAGAAATCAGGACTTCAGTGTTGTTACCGACTTGGTAACGTCACTGAAGTCCAAATTTGTCCTCAGTCCTCTGGTTCGAATACACGAGAGGACGTAATTATTATCAATTAAAAAATTCCCCTTGGTTTTCATATATGAAAATATATTAATTCCGAGGTAGAGCGAATTGAATATCGAAGGACTTTTGTAGCTTAATGCATATATATATATATATATATATATATATATATATATATATATATATATATATATATGCATGGATTATGTGTGTGTATATAAACATGGAACCGAGAAGGCCTGAAATCGTCTCCTCTTTTGTTGTGCTTGCACTAGTTTGTGAAATCCTTCCCTTCATGAGGGCTACGATAAAATCAGTTAGCGAAATCTCAAAAACGTGCGTAAATAGCTAATATGGATGATTGTGCTTATAGATGGTCAGGTCGTGTAGAGAGAATGGAGGATAATAGGTTGGTGAAAAGAGTGTGCTCTCTGAATTGGTGGGAGGAAAGAGGACAGGAGGGTCTGGAATGCGTTGGATGAAAGGGTGGAGAAGTGGTTGCATAACGTGCTATGGATGAGCTTCAGTGTGTGAGAAGGTTTTTTGCACCATGGGTTAGTTCTTCATTCTGTAGTAAAGTAAATGCTATTTACCGTTATCTTGTTTTCCTGAAGTTATCCTCTGTTAGAGGGAAATGGTTTAATTTGAAATATATATATATATATATATATATATATATATATATATATATATATATATATATATACAGTATATATATTATATATATATATATATTATATACGTAAATATATCTATCTATATCTATATCTATATATACGTATGCATATATTTCCAGGTGTTAACGTTCCGTTTCCGACGAGCCTTACAGGAGAGAGAGAGAGAGAGAGAGAGAGAGAGAGAGAGAGAGAGAGAGAGAGAGAGAGCTGAACTCAAAAATCGATCTTTTCTCTTTTTATCAGCCGTAGTCCTCGTCACCCCAATTTAAAGTTAGATTTGGGGCACACGTCTTTCCTTCATTATAGCGCCCAATGGTCTGCGCAGCCTGCCGCCTTTGTATACGACTCATACACCCGAAGGAGACGACGTCACTGAAAAGAAAACATAATAAACCTTGACCTGAAATCTAATACAAATCCCTCATTCCTAGCATGATCATTCAAAGGAGTAAAGTAGCTCGCTGGAAGAATACTAAAACAAGTCCAGAAATGACCTCTAGTAGACAGTTTTGAAAAGCCAAGAACAAAATTTCCCGCGTATCGCCTTGCGTCACCAGCCTTGGATGCTGTATGAATGACCAAAATGTGGAGACCCTTCTTAATTATCTTCTGATTAACAGCGTTGGAGATGTCGGGGAGGGAGCCCCTGGCCCTTTCAGCGCCTTCCTTATTAGGGGAGAAGTTCGTGTCCCAAGGACTCCTGTGATGATTACCAAGGAGATTCAAGTGGGCCTTCTTCTGTCAGGCGCTACCGGATTACTCAAATTGCCTTTTGCTCTCAAGTGATTTTAGATTCGTGTGTGCGTGTGTTTTTTCAACGACAGTAACCAGTGGTTGATCTTTAAACCATTCCAGGAAATCACTTAGGAGTTATTAGTATGTCCAGGGCCAGGCTTTAATTGAATGTGTTAACGTACGTGTATATACTATATATATATACTATATATATATATATATATATATATATATATATATATATATGTGTGTGTGTTGTGTGTATGTGTGTGTGTGTGTGTGTGTGTGTGTGTTTGACAAAAGCACAAAGCTAACTTCAAAACATTTGAAGCTTTAACAATTAGCAAACAGAAACACTGACAGGTGAAGAAACTGTAAAAAAGTTGATGATAGTTGTCAGCTGTCATAAATTGTTGCAAGTCACAGAAGAATGCCTGAGTAAACTCCGTTGCAGTATGTCATCTCATCTTCTGACGATTTGATGTAAAAGGCTTTGTGAAACAAAAGACCAAATAAATCATTGAGAACTTGAGAAATACTCCGCGAAAGAGCTAATTAACACTAAAAGAACTTCAGTTTTTCTGTTCTGGCAGATGAAAGTGCTCAAATGAGAAAACTAAAACTAGAGATCAGAAAACCTTACACCATAGTATGTGTTAATCTATTGTGGTTAAGGTAGTGGAAACACTTCCATTAGGATCAAAAACCAAATTTACCTTTTACCTCAGCATACAACAGGGCATCAAAGGGTGTGGACTCCAAAGGCGTCGGTGTTTCTACTTTATTAAACCAGCTACTCTCTGTTAAACGATTAACTGGGAGATTCTTCGGCGCAGCAAAAGATAAAAAGACTTTGAACCAGTACTTCACAAAATTGCTGCTCAACTTGAAATTAAACAGTGTGATCCTGGCGGTTAAATCAATTCCAAAGTTTATTTAGTGGAGTATTAATGGATATGTCAAAAATCATCAGCTCTCTCGTGGAAGCAGACGAG